>NC_088220.1:74138686-74161186 GCF_036934945.1 Oncorhynchus masou masou
AGAACAGGATACATGTCTGAGATAAAAGCAGTTCTCAAGGCTATCAGACAGATGAGATTACATTTGGACTACTCATCCCAAAGGGCTCCATGTAACAGCCAGACTTTGACTGGCTCTTACAGAGCCAGAGGAAAGGGGGAGTTATGGCCCATATGAACTACAGTGGCCCTCAAAGATGTTTCACCTGTTGGTATAGTGTGTGTACAGTGCATTCGGAAAGTATTCAGATCCCTTGACTTTTTCAACATTTTGTTACGTTACCGCCTTATTCTAAAATGGATTTAAAAATATATATATATCCTCATCAATCTACACACAATCCCCCATATTGACAAAGCAAAAAAGGTTTGTAGAATTATTTGAAAATGTATTTTTAAAAGTATTCAGACCCATTGCTATGGGACTCGAAATTGAGCTCAGGTGCATCCTGTTTGCGTTGATCATCTTTTAGATGTTTCAAAAACTTGACAGGAGTCCACTTGCAGTAAATTCAAATGATTGGACATGATTTGGAAAGGCACACACCTGTCAATATAAGGTCACACAGTTGACAGTGCATGTCAGAGCAAATACCAAGTCATGGGGTAAATTGAGTTGTCCAAAGAGCTCCAGGACCAGATTGTGTCGAGGCAAAGGGTGCCAAAATGTCTGCCGCATTGAAGATCCCCCAAGAACACAGTGGCCTCCATCGTTCTTAAATGGAAGAAGTTTGGAATCACCAAAGACTCTTTCTCGAGCTGGCCGCTCGGCCAAAATGAGCAATCGGGGGAGAAGGGCCCTGGTCAGGGAGGTGACCAAGTTCCTGATGGTCACTCTGACAGAGCTCCACAGTTCCTCTGTGGAGATGAGACAAACTTACAGAAGAACAACCATTTCTGCAGCATTCCAACAATAAGGCCTTTACGGTAGAGAGGCCAGAAGGAAGCCACTCCTCAGTAAAAGGCACTTGAGCCGCTTGGAGTTTGCCAAAAGGCACCGAAAGGATGCAAAACCATGAGAAACAAGATTCTCTGGTCTGATAATAGCCTTGGTTTCTCAAATGACTGCCTCGCCTGGTTCACCAACTACTTCTCAGACAGAGTTCAGTGTGTCAAATCAGAGGGCCTGTTGTTCTGACCTCTGGCAGTCTCTATGGGGGTGCCACAGGGTTCAATTCTCAGGCCGACTCTTTTCTCTGTATTTGTCAATGATGTCGCTCTTGCTTCGGGTGATTCTCTGATCCACCTCCACGCAGACGACACCATTCTGTATACATCTGGCCCTTCTTTGGACACTGTGCTAACAAACCTCCAAACAAGCTTCAATGCTAAACAACACTCTTCCGTGGCCTCCAATTGCTTTTAAATGCTAGTAAAACTAAATGCATGCTCTTCAACCGATTGCTGCCCGCACCTGCCCTCCCGACTAGCATCACTACTCTGGACGGCTCTGACTTAGAATATGTGGACAACTACAAATACCTAGGTGTCTGGTTAGACTGTAAACTATTCTTCCAGACTCACATTAAGCATCTCCAATCCAAAATTAAATCTAGAATTGGCATCCTATTTCGCAACAAAGCCTCCTTCACTCATGCTGCCAAACATACCCTAGTAAAATTGACTATCCTACCGATCCTTGACTTCGGCGATGTAATTTACAAAATAGCCTCCAACATTCTACTCAGCAAACTGGATGTAGACTATCACAATGCCATTCGTTTTGTCACCAAAGCCCCATACACTACCCACCACTGCGACCAGTATGCTCTCGTTGGCTGGTCCTCGCTACATATTCATTGCCAAAACCACTGGCTCTAGGACATCTATAAGTCTTTGCTAGGTAAAGCTCAGACTTATCTCAGCTCACTGGTCACCATAGCAACACCCACCCTTAGCATGCGCTCCAGCAGGTATATTTCACTGGTCATCCCCAAAGCCAACACTTACTTTGGCCACCTTTCCTTCCAGTTCTCTGCTGCCAATGGACTAGAATGAATTGTGAGAGTCTCATATCTCCCTGTCTAACTTTAAGCAGCTTACCAATCACTGTACCTGGACACAGCCAATCTGGAAAAAGCACACCCAACTACCTCATCCCCATATTGTTATTTATCTTCTTGCTTTTTTGCACCCCAGTATCTCTACTTGCACATCATCATCTGCACATCTATCACTCCAGTGTTAATGCTAAATTGTAATTATTTTGCCTCCATGGCATATTTATTGCCTTTACCTCCCTACTCTCTACGATTGCACACACTGTACATAGATGTTTTTTACTGTGCTATTGACTGTTTGTTTATGTGTAACTCTGTGTTGATGTTTTTGTCGCACTGCTTTGCTTTATCTTGGCCAGGTCGCAGTTGTGAATGAGGACCTGTTCTCAACTGGCCTACCTGGTTAAATAAAGGTGAAATAAAATTAAAATTAAAATAAATAAAAGAGATTGAACTCTTTGGCCCGAATGCAACGTGTCTTGTCTGGAACCTGCACCATCCCTACGGTGAAGCATGGTGGTGAAGCATGATGCTGTGGAGATGTTTTTCAGCGGCAGGGACTGGAAACTAGTCAGGATCGAGGGTCAGATCAACGGAGCAAAGTACAGAGAGATCCTTGATGAAAACCTGCTCCACATCGCTGAGGACCTCAGACTGGGGTGAAGGTTCACCGTTCCACAGGACAAAGATACTAAGCACACAGCCTAAGACAATGCTGGAATGTTTTTGGAAAAAAATCTCTGAATGTCCTTGAGTGGCCCAGCCAGAGCCTGGACTTGAACCTGATCGACCAGCTCTCGAGACAACCCGGAAATTGCTGTTCAACGACGCTTCCCATCCAACCTGACAGAGCTTGAGAGGATCTGCAGAGAAGAATGGGAGAAACTCCCCAAATACAGGTGTGCCAAGCTTGTAGCTTCATACCCAAGAAGACTCAAGGCTGTAATAGCTGACAAAGGTCCTTAACAAAGTACTGAGTAAAGGGTCTGAATACTTATGTAAATGTTATGTTTTAGATTTATTTATTTTTTTATGCTTTTTATTTTTTTAACTGTTGCTTTGTCATTATTGGATATTGTGTGTAGATTTATGAGGGAAAGAAACAACTTAATACATTTTAGAATATGGCTGTAACGTAACAAAATGTGGAAAAAGTCAAGGGCTATGAATACTTTCCGAATGCACTGTATGTGTGTGTGTGCATGCTTGTGCGCGTGTGTGTGTGTTGGTATGTGAAACCCAGGCAAGTGTGTTGACCTTGAGAAGATAAGTGTATGCATACAGCAAACCATGCACCCGCCCCCCTCTCTCCTACTCTCTACACACATGCACACACATATGCACTCACACGTGCACACACACAGAAACCCAGTCATGTTAATCCTTGGATATATTCAAGTCTGTCATATTGTTGTCCTTTTCAAATATTCAGAGAGAAGTGCTCCTGGAGTCAATACCTTTTTGACTTGACTGAGTGCCAGAGAACTGCATTATGTTCAGGGAAGAGACAAGGAGAGGTGTAGAAAACATTCATCGCTCTCATCCTCGCTCTCTCTCTCTTTCTTTCTCTTCTACATATTTATCTTGTTTCTTTTTGTGTTCCTTACAGCTGCTGTTTTTGTGTTGTCAACCTAACTTGTAGACTGTTCAAGACATTATGCTGAAGAGAACAGGAGCAAAGATTTACACTTACATCAGACAATATGTTGGTTTCTTACCAGTGTTGGTGTCCTACCAGTGTTGGTGTCCTACCAATGTTGGTGTCCTACCAGAGTCCGTGTCCTACCAGTGTCGGTGTCCTACCAGTGTCGGTGTCCTACCAGTGTCTGTGTCCTACCAGTGTCGGTGTCCTACCAGTGTCGGTGTCCTACCAGTGTCGGTGTCCTACCAGTGTTCGTGTCCTACCAGTGTTGGTGTCCTACCAGTGTTGGCGTCTTACCAGTGTTGGTGTCCTACCAGTGTTGGTGTCCTAAAAGTGTTGGTGTCCTACCAGTGTTGGTGTCCTACCAGTGTTGTTGTCTTACCAGTGTTGGTGTCTTACCAGTGTTGGTGTCCTACCAGTGTTGGTGTCCTACCAGTGTGGGAGGATTTTGTGTGTGGGCTTCTCAGTGTGAATCAATGAATGGAGCAATGTCTTTTAGTTTTTCAATCATGTGTGCAAGCCATCTGTGTGTGTGTGTGTGTGTGTGTGTGTGTGTGTGCGTGTACACATGTGCACGGGCACGTATTTGCGTGTGTGCGTGTACACATGGGCACGTATTTACGTGTGTGCATGTGTATGGCACCAGAGAGGAAGGCTGACAATTTACGTGCTCCTAACCAACTGTGCTATTTTGTTAACTTTTTTGCTTGGTTTGTAACTTTTTTGCTTGGTTTGTAACTTTTTTGCTTGGTTTGTAACTTTTGTAGATAATGTTGCTGCTACCGTCTCTTATAACCAAAAATAACTTCTGAACATCAGAACAATGATTAAGCTTTTACCTTTAACGATTCTGACACAATTGATTTCCTGCTTCCTCAGGAACAGGCCCAAATCCCCGTCATTTGCGCAAAGAAAAGATGGAGAAAAAGGCGAGCGAGTAACTCTCCACTCCAATCTTTTCTATTGGCCAACATGCAATCATTGGAAATGTAATCAAAGCATGCGGTGACCAACTGTCTTCACCGACATTTTCATCTACTCACTGACCGAGTCTGTAATACCTAAACTCAACAAGAAAAGAAACGTCCTCTCACTGTCAACTGCTTTTATATTCAGCAAAATGAATAAGTGTAAATATGTGTATGAACATAACAAGATTAAACAACTGGGACATAAACTGAACAAGTTCCACAGACATGTGACTAACAGAAATGGAATAATGTGTCAAAATCAAAAGTAACAGTAACAGACAGTATCTGGTCTGGTCACCAGCTGCATTAACTTAGGGGGCAGCATTTTCACTTTTGGATGAATAGCGTGCCCAGAGTAAATTGCCTCCTACTCAGTCCCAGATGCTAATATATGCATATTATAATTAGTATTGGATAGAAAACACTCTGAAGTTTCTAAAACTGTTTGAATGATGTCTGTGAGTAGAACATGAAGTGGGAAATCTGAGGTTTGTGGTTTTTGAACTCAGCCCCTATCGAATGCACAGTGGGATATGGGTAATCTTGCACTTCCTAAGGCTTCCACTAGATGTCAACCATCTTTAGAACGTTGTTTCAGGCTTCTACTGTGAAGGGGAGCCGGATGAGAGCTGATTGAGTCAGAGGTCTAGCAGTAGCCTCGATCTCAGTCACGCATGTTCACATGAGAGGTATCTCCCGTTTCTTTGCTTTTCTACGGACAATGGAATTCTCCGGTTGGGACATTATCAAACATTTATGATAAAAACATCCTAAAGATTGATTCTATACTTAGTTTGACAAGTTTCTATGACCTGTAATATAACTTTTTGAACTTTTCGTCCAACGTTTGACTGGACCTGAACGCCCGTTTGGATTTGTTTACCAAACACCCTAACAAAAGAAGCTATTTGGACATAAATGATGGACATTATCAAACAAATCAAACATTTATTGTGGAACTGCGATTCCTGGGAGTGCATTCTGATGAAGATCATCAAAGGTAAGTGAATATTTATAATGCTATTTCTGACTAATGTTGACTGCGCAACATGGCGGATATTTCTTTTGGCTGGTTTGGGCTCTGAGCGCCGTATTCAGATTATGCATTTCCTGTAAAGTTTTTTTGAAATCTGACACAGCGGTTGCATTAAGGAGAAGTGTATCTAAAGTTCCATGCATAACACTTGAATTTTCATCAACATTTATAATGAGTAGTTCTGTGAATAGGTGTGGCAAAATCACAGCATGTTTTTGAACTACTGAACATAACACACCAATGTAAAATTAGATTTTTGGATATAAATATGCACTTTATCAAACATACATGTATTGTGTAACATGAAGTCCTATGAATGTCATCGGATGAAGATCATCAAAGGTTAGTGATTAATGTTAGCCCTATTTGTGCTTTTTGTGACTCCTCTCTTTGGCTGGAAAAATGGCTGGGTTTTTCTGTGACTTGGTGGTGACATAACATAATCGTTTGTGAGGCTTTCGCGGTAAAGCATTTTTGAAATCAGACACTTTGGCTGGATTAACGAGAATTTTATCTTTAAAATGGTGCTTAACCTGTTACATCTATGGGGGCGCTATTTCATTTTTGGATAAAAAGACGTGCCCGTTTTAAGCTCAATATTTTGTCACAAAAAGACTATGCATATAATTGATAGCTTTGGAAAGAAAACACTCTGATGTTTCCAGAACTGCAAAGATATTGTCTGTGAGTGCCCCAGAACAGATGCTACAGGCAAAACCAAGATGAAACTTCAACCAGGAAATGAGCAGGATTTTTGAGGCTCTGTTTTTCATTGTCTCCTTATATGGCTGTGATTGCGCAAGGAATGAGCCTGCCCGATCTATCGTTTCCCCAAGGTGTCTGCAGCATTGTGACGTATTTGTAGGCATATAATTGGAAGATTGACCATAAGAGACTACATTTGCCAGGTGTCCGCCCGGTGTCCTCCGTCGAAATTGGTGCGTCATCTTCAACTGCACGTCTTTTTCCAAGCGATTCACCGGAGAAAGGAGACTACCACGAACGATATATCAATGAAGAGATATGTGAAAAACACATTGAGGATTGATTCTAAACAGCGTTTGCCGTGTTTCAGTCGATATTATGGAGTTAATTTGGAAAACAGTTCGCTGTTTTGATGACTTAATTTTCATTTGTTTTTGGTACCCAAATGTGATGTACAAAACGGAGCGATTTCTCCTACACAAAGAATCTTTCAGGAAAAACTGAACATATGCTATGTAACTGAGAGTCTCCTCATTGAAAACATCCGAAGTTCTTCAAAGGTAAATGATTTTATTTGAATCCTTTTCTGTTTTTTGTGAAAATGTTGCCCGCTAAATGCTACGCTAGCTATCACAAATGCTTGTTTTGCTATGGTTGAAAAGCATATTTTGAAAATCTGAGATGACAGTGTTGTTACGAAAAGGCTAAGCTTGAGAGCTAGCACATTCATTTCATTTCATTTGCGATTTTCATAAATGGTTAACGTTACGTAATGCTACTGAGCTTGAGGCTATAAATAGAATCCCAGATCCGGGATTGCTCGACGCAAGAAGTTAATACTTGTATGTTTGAGAAATTTGATTTATGAGATTTCTGCTGACTTGTATTTGGCACCCTGCAATTTCATTGGCTGTTGGCGAGGGGATCTGCTAGCAAAATGGGGTTCCAGTTCTTTGGCAGTTCTTGCTGTGAGATGTTACCCCACTCTTCCACCAAGAAACCTGCAAGTTCTTGGGATATGGCCCTAGCCCTCACCCTCCGATACAACAGGTCCCAGACGTGCTCAATGGGATTGAGATCCGGGCTCTTCGCTGGCCATGACAGAACACTGACATTCCTGTCTTGCAGGAAATCAAACACAGAACGAGCAGTATGGCTGGTGGCATTGTCATGCTGGAGGTTCATTTCAGGATGAGCCTGCAGGAAGGGTACCACATGATGGAGGAGGCTGTCTTCCCTGTAACATACAGCATTGAGATTGCCTGCAATTACAACAAGCTCAGTCCGATGATGCTGTGACACACCGCCCCAGACCATGATGGACCCTCCACCTCCAAATCGATCCCGCTCCAGAAGAAAGGTCTCGGTGTAACACTCATTCCGTCGATGGTAAACGAGAATCTGACCATCTCCCCTGGTGAGACAAAACCGTGACTCAGTGAAGAGCACTTTTTGCCAGTCCTGTCTGGTCCAGCGACGGTGGGTTTGTGCCCATATGTGACATTGTTGCCAGTGAAGTCTGGTGAGGACCTGCCTTACAACAGGCCTACAAGCCCTCCGTCCAGCCTCTCTCAGCCTATTGCAGACAGTCTGAGCACTGCAATTTATTGCCCTGGCCACATCATACCTCATACCTCCTCATACCTCCTTGCAGCATGCCCAAGGCACGTTCACGCAGATGGGCATCTTTCTTTTGGTGTTTTTCATAGTCAGTAGAAAGGCCTCTTTAGTGTCCTAGGTTTTCATAACTGTGACCTTAACTGCCTACCGCCTGTAAGCTGTTAGTGTCTTAACAACCGTTCCACAGGTGAATGTTCATTAATTGTTTATGGTTCATTGAACAAGCATGGGAAACAGTGTTTAAATCCTTTGCAATGAAGATCTGTGAAGTTATTTGGAATTTTACGAATTATCTTTGAAAGACAGGGTCCTGAAAAGGAGGTAGTTTTTTGTTGTTGCTGAGTTTACATGTTTCAAGCAGACCACCATAGTCCCTGTGCCCAAGGAAGCAAAGGTAACCTGCCTAAATGATTACCGCCCTGTAGCCATGAAGTGCTTTGAAAGGATGGTCATGGCTCAAATCAACAGCCTCCTCCCAGATACCCTAGACCCAGTCCAAATCGCATACCACCCCAACAGATCCACAGATGAAGCAATCTCAATTGCACTCCACACTGCAATTTTCCCACCTGCACAGAATGAACACCTACGTGAGAATGCTGTTCATTGATTAACGCTCAGCGTTCAACACCATAGTGCCCACAAATCTCATCACTAAGCTAAGGACCCTGGGACGAAACACCTCCCCCTGCAAATAGATCCTGACTTCCTGTGGTAAGGGTAGGCAACAACACATCTGCCACGCTGATACTCAACACTGGGGCCTCTCAGAGGTGTGTACTTAGTCCCCTCCTGTACTCGCTGGTCACCCACATGACTGCAACACCATCATTAAATTTGCTGATGACACAACTATGGTAGGCCTGATCACCGACAACGATGAGACAGCCTATAGGGAGGAGGTCAGAGACCCGGCAGTGTGATGCCAGGACAACAACTTATCCTTCAATATGAGCAAGACAAAGGAGCTGATCGTGGACTAGAGGAAAAGGCGGGCCAAACAATTCACCATTAACATCGAATGGCTGTAGTGGAGCTGGTTGAGTGTTTCAAGTTCCTTGATGTCCACATCACCAACTAACTATCATGGTCAAAACACACCAAGACAGTTGTGAAGAGGGCACGCAACACTTTTTCCACATCAGGAGACTGAAAAGATTTGGCATGGGTCCCCAGATCCTCGAAAAAGTCATACTGCTGCACCTGACAAGTTGCATCATCAGCTAGTTTGGTAAGTGCTCGGCTTCTGACCATCAGACGCTACAGAGCATAGAGCCCAGTACATCACTGGGGCCAAGCTTCCTGCCATCCAGGAACAACAGCGCCTTGCAAAAGTATTCATGCGCCTTGGCATTTTTCCCTGTTTTGTTGCATTTACAACCTGTAATTTAAAAGGATTTTATGTAATGGAAATACACAAACTAGTCCAAATTGGTGAAATGAAATGAAAAAAAATACTTGTTTCCAAAAATTCCAAAAATTAATAAATGGAAAAGTGGTGCATGCATATGTATTCACCCCCTTTGCTATGAATACCCTAAATAAGATCTGATGCAACCAATTACCCTCAGGAGTCACATAACTAGTTAAATAAAGTCCACCTGTGTGCAATATAAGTGTCACATGATCTGTCACATGATCTCAGTATACATACACCTGTTCTTAAAGGCCCCAGTGTCCGCAACACCACTAAGCAAGGGGCACCACCAAGCAAGTGGCACCATGAAGACCTAGGAGTTCTCCAAACAGGTCATGGACAAAGTTGTGGAGAAGCACAGATCAGGGTTGGGTTATAAAAAATATCAGAAACTTTGAACATCCCACGGAGCCCCATTAAATCCATTATTAAAAAATGGAAAGAATATGGCACCACAACAAACCCACCAAAACTCACAGACCAGGCAAGAAGGGCATTAATCAGCGAGGCAACAAAGAGACCAAAGATAACCCTGAAGGAGCTACAAAGCTCCACAGTATCTGTCCATATGACCACTTTAAGCCATACACTCCACAGAGCTGGGCTTTACGGAAGAGAGGCAAGCAATTGCTTGAAGAAAAAAAATTTGCAAACATGTTTGGTGTTCACCAAAAGGCATGTAGGAGACTCCCCAAACATATGGAAGAAGGTACTCTGGTCAGATGAGACTAAAATTGAGATTTTCTGCTACCACACGGGAAGAGGGGCGCCAAGTCTAGAACCAAAAGGCTCCTTAACAGCTTCTAGTCCCATGTCATAGACTCTTTTCTCTGCTACCACACGGGAAGAGGGGCGCCAAGTCTAGGACCAAAAGGCTCCTTAACAGCTTCTAGTCCCATGTCATAGACTCTTTTCTCTGCTACCACACGGGAAGAGGAGCGCCAAGTCTAGGACCAAAAGGCTCCTTAACAGCTTCTAGTCCCATGTCATAGACTCTTTTCTCTGCTACCACACGGGAAGAGGGGCGCCAAGTCTAGAACCAAAAGGCTCCTTAACAGCTTCTAGTCCCATGTCATAGACTCTTTTCTCTGCTACCACACAGGAAGAGGAGCGCCAAGTCTAGGACCAAAAGGCTCCTAAACAGCTTCTAGCCCCACGCCGTAAGACTACTCAAAAATGTATCAATTGGCCACCGGACTATTTACATTGAACCCCCCCCCCCCCCCCCCCCCGCCCCCCCCCATTTGCTTTGTACACTGCTGCTTCTCACTGCTTATTATGTATGCATAGTCACTTCACCTCTACCTACATGTAAAAATTACCTCAACTAACCTGTACCCCCGCACACTGACTCGATACTGGCACCTCCTGTATATAGCCTGTTATTGTTGTTTTATTGTGTTACTTTTTATTATTTTTTAAAACTTTAGTTTATTTGCTAAATGTTTTCTTATCTCTTTCTTGAACTGCACCGTTGGGTAAGGCCTTGTATTCACAGTAAGATCTACACTTGTTGTTTTTGGCACATGTGGCAAATACAGTTTGATTTGATTCTGAAGAACACAGGCCAGATTGTGGTTGGTCTAAGCCGAGGATCCTCTGTGGTTGAGTGAAGAGAGAAAATCCTCTGGCTTTTGTCCAAGTCCTGTCCTCTGACCCCCTTCCCCCTCCAAACACACACACATAATTCAAACAAGTAATTACATTATCTGTCTATATGAAACCATGCTCAGTTGGCAGCCTCAATAATTAATTCATGCCCTCCCTTACTTGTTTTAAATATTCATAGAAATGATCCATGGCCTCTCTTCTCTTAATCTTGTTCATGTTGCTTTTTCATGACGATTTTTTCCCTTCAGTGTAGAGAGAGAGGCTGGATGCTTGTGGACGTACAGTATATCATTGGAACTGGACGGATTTAGCAGGCATAGATATCACTGGGCCAATATTCATATAGCTGAATTAAGGTCACAATAAAAGGATACACATGCATAAATAAAGTAACCAAGGCGTAGGGTTTCAATTAGCATCAGATGTAGTGGACACATTCACTAATCCAAGCACATTGGTGACCTCACTGCTCATTTGTGTTCCTGTGAAGGACATACAGAGCCCTTCAGAAAGTATTCACACCCTTTGACTTTTTCCACATTTTGTTGTGTTAAAGCATGAATTTAAAATGGATTAAATGTAGATTTTTTTGTCACTGGTCTAAACACAAACACCCCATAATGTTAAAGTGGAATTATGTTTTTAGAAATGTTTACGGATTAATAAAATATTTGAAGTGTATTGAGTCAAGATCTCTCAGGCGAGCAGTGAATTTCCAACACAGATTCAACCAAAAAGGGAGGTTTTCCAATGACTCACAATGTAGGGCACCTATTGGTAGATGGGTAAAACAATTAACAGCAGACATTGAATATCCCTTTGAGGATGGTGAAGCTTTGAAGGCTGGATTACACTTGGTCTATCGACATGTCTGTGAACAGTTAGCGCAGTGACATCATGAATATTCTATTGTTGTCTGACAGCAAACTTGTCATTGTCGTTATGATGAATTATAAACACAAAATGGGGGCATACTTGCCTTATTTGAACACCAATTAACCCATTCAAGAATTTAGTAAATGTCAATCCAGCTAGCCAGGCAACTAAAATCAACTTTCTAAACAATGTTTTGGTTTGTTGCTAGCTTGTTAGCTACCTAGCTATCTAGCAAGTCAGTTCAAATAATGACCAGAGCATACTTTAAAACCTCTTGAAACTCCCCATCCCGGATCCGGGATCGTGACTAAAGCCTCAGGCTCATTAGCATAACGCAACGTTAACGATTTCTGAAAATCGCAAATAAAATGAAAATAATGCGCCTACTCTCAAGCTTAGCCTTTTCTTAACAACACTGTCATCTCAGATTTTCAAAATATGCTTTTGAACCATAGCAATTCACTAATTTGTGTAAGGGTATGCTAAGCTAGCTTAGCATTTTGAGTAGCATTTAGCACACAACATTTTCACAAAAACCAGATAACCAAATAAATAAAATAATTTACCTTTGAAGAGCTTCGGATGTTTTCAATGAGGAGACTCTCAGTTACATAGCAAATGTGCAGTTTTTCCTGAAAGCGTCTTTGTGTAGGAGAAATCGCTCCGTTTTGTACATCACATTTGGCTACCGAAACAAACCGAAAATTCAGTCACCTACAACGTCAAACTTTTTCCGAATTAACTCCATAATATCGACCGAAACATGGCAAACGTTGTTTGGAATCAATCCTCAAGGTGTTTTTTCACATATCTCTTCATTGATATATCGTTTGTGGAAGCCTGCTTTCTTCTCTGAATTCCATGGAAAAATACTTGCAGCTGAGTTTTGCGCACCAATTTCGGCGCAGGACACCGGGCGGACACCTGGTAAATGTGGTCTCTTATGGTCAATCTTCCAATGATATGCCTACAAATACGTCACAATGCTGCAGACACCTTGGGGAAACGACAGAAAGGGCAGACCCACTCCTCTCGCATTCACAGCCATATAAGGAGACAATGGAAAACGGAGCCTCAAAAATCCTGCTCATTTCCTGGATGCCGTCTCATCTTGGTTTTGCCTGTAGCTCACGTTCTAGGGCACGCACAGAGAATATCTTTGCAGTTCTGGACACGTCAGAGTGTTTTCTTTCCAAAGCTACCAATTATATGCATAGTCGAGCATCTTTTTGTGACAAAATATTGCGCTGAAAACGGGCACGTCTTTTTATCCAAAAATGATATAGCGCCCCCAGAGTTTCAACAGGTTAACTTTAGCCACTTTTTTTCATTATTATAGGAAAATAAATCCACCACAACAACATCATTAATTACAAGGTAATGAAGGCGAGCATACAGAAAACAGCTTATGGTAGTGAGTATGATGAATTAAAATGAGGTAATTCTATCTGAGAATTTTTTAACTCCTGCACAGTCTTGTCACAGATGGACTTGATCCTATTGCTGTAGCAGCTCGGTAAGCACGACAACGGACTTTGCTACAGTCGCAGAGACATTAACTTTCGCAGCAATGTTCTGAAAAACATTCCACCGGAGTGTAAATTAAATGTAGTTTGACCAGCAACACTTGCCACATTCTTATTGTCTACATACATGTAGTTGGAGGAAGAATAAACCACCCTTTATTACACTCCGTGTCTCTCTATTTCTGCTCTTCTCCATTTCTGCTTCTTCTCAATGTATTTTATTTCTCTACCTTCACACTAGCTGTCTCTCTCTAGTTGTGTACAGTGTATCAGCAAACTGAAGGGACGGTAGTATCATTCTGTAGAGGAGGAATCACTAGGCTAGAGGAGACAGTATCATTCTGTAGAGGAGGTATCACTAGACAAGAGGAGACAGTATCATTCTGTAGAGGAGGAATCACTAGGCTAGAGGAGACATAGTATCATTCTGTAGAGGAGGTATCACTAGACTAGAGGAGACATAGTATCATTCTGTAGAGGAGGTATCACTAGACTAGAGGAGACATAGTATCATTCTGTAGAGGAGGTATCACTAGGCTAGAGGAGACAGTATCATTCTGTAGAGGAGGTATCACTAGGCTAGAGGAGACATAGTATCATTCTGTAGAGGAGGTATCACTAGGCTAGAGGAGACATAGTATCATTCTGTAGAGGAGGTATCACTAGACTAGAGGAGACAGTATCATTCTGTAGAGGAGGAATCACTAGGCTAGAGGAGACATAGTATCATTCTGTAGAGGAGGTATCACTAGACTAGAGGAGACATAGTATCATTCTGTAGAGGAGGTATCAGTAGGCTAGAGGAGACATAGTATCATTCTGTAGAGGAGGTATCACTAGACTAGAGGAGACATAGTATCATTCTGTAGAGGAGGTATCACTAGACTAGAGGAGACATAGTATCATTCTGTAGAGGAGGTATCAGTAGGCTAGAGGAGACATAGTATCATTCTGTAGAGGAGGTATCACTAGGCTAGAGGAGACATAGTATCATTCTGTAGAGGAGGTATCACTAGACTAGAGGAGACATAGTATCATTCTGTAGAGGAGGTATCACTAGGCTAGAGGAGACAGTATCAGTAGGCTAGAGGAGACAGTATCATTCTGTAGAGGAGGTATCAGTAGGCTAGAGGAGACATAGTATCATTCTGTAGAGGAGGTATCACTAGACTAGAGGAGACATAGTATCATTCTGTAGAGGAGGTATCACTAGACTAGAGGAGACATAGTATCATTCTGTAGAGGAGGTATCAGTAGGCTAGAGGAGACAGTATCATTCTGTAGAGGAGGTATCACTAGGCTAGAGGAGACAGTATCATTCTGTAGAGGAGGTATCACTAGATTAGAGGAGACATAGTATCATTCTGTAGAGGAGGTATCACTAGACTAGAGGAGACATAGTATCATTCTGTAGAGGAGGTATCACTAGACTAGAGGAGACATAGTATCATTCTGTAGAGGAGGTATCACTAGACTAGAGGAGACATAGTATCATTCTGTAGAGGAGGTATCAGTAGGCTAGAGGAGACAGTATCATTCTGTAGAGGAGGTATCACTAGGCTAGAGGAGACAGTATCATTCTGTAGAGGAGGTATCACTAGACTAGAGGAGACATAGTATCATTCTGTAGAGGAGGTATCACTAGACTAGAGGAGACATAGTATCATTCTGTAGAGGAGGTATCACTAGACTACAGGAGACATAGTATCATTCTGTAGAGGAGGTATCACTAGACTAGAGGAGACATAGTATCATTCTGTAGAGGAGGTATCACTAGACTAGAGGAGACATAGTATCATTCTGTAGAGGAGGTATCACTAGACTAGAGGAGACATAGTATCATTCTGTAGAGGAGGTATCACTAGGCTAGAGGAGACATAGTATCATTCTGTAGAGGAGGTATCACTAGACTAGAGGAGACATAGTATCATTCTGTAGAGGAGGTATCAGTAGGCTAGAGGAGACATAGTATCATTCTGTAGAGGAGGTATCAGTAGGCTAGAGGAGACATAGTATCATTCTGTAGAGGAGGTATCAGTAGGCTAGAGGACACATAGTATCATTCTGTAGAGGAGGTATCATTAGGCTAGAGGAGACAATATCATTCTGTAGAGGAGGAATCACTAGGTTAGAGGAGACAGTATCATTCTGTAGAGGAGGTATCACTAGACTAGAGGAGACATAGTATCATTCTGTAGAGGAGGTATCAGTAGGCTAGAGGAGACAGTATCATTCTGTAGAGGAGGTATCACTAGACTAGAGGAGCCAGTATCATTCTGTAGAGGAGGTATCAGTAGGCTAGAGGAGACAGTATCATTCTGTAGAGGAGGTATCACTAGACTAGAGGAGACATAGTATGATTCTGTAGAGGAGGTATCAGTAGGCTAGAGGAGACATAGTATCATTCTGTAGAGGAGGTATCACTAGACTAGAGGAGACAGTATCATTCTGTAGAGGAGGTATCACTAGACTAGAGGAGACATAGTAACATTCTGTAGAGGAGGTATCACTAGACTAGAGGAGACATAGTATCATTCTGTAGAGGAGGTATCACTAGACTAGAGGAGACATAGTATCATTCTGTAGAGGGGGTATCACTAGACGAGAGGAGACAGAGTATCATTCTCTAGAGGAGGTATCACTAGACTAAAGGAGACATAGACACACTGTACAGGAGGTATCACTAGACTATAGGAGACATAGACACACTCTGTAGAGGAGGTATCACTAAACTAGAGGACACATAGACACACTCTGTAGAGGAGATCTCACTAGACAAAAGGAGACCTATACACACTCTGTAGATGAGGTATCACTAGACTAAAGGAGACATAGACACACTCTGTAGAGGAGGTATCACTAGACTAGAGGAGACAGTATCATTCTGTAGAGGGGGAATCACTAGACTAGAGGAGACAGTATCATTCTGTAGAGGAGGTATCACTAGACTAGAGGAGACCTAGTATCATTCTGTAGAGGAGGTATCACTAGACTAGAGGAAACCTAGTAACATTCTGTAGAGGAGGTATCACTAGACTAGAGGAGACATTCTGTAGTAGTAATGTTCTGTAGAGGAGGTATCACAAGACTAGAGGAGGTATCACTAGACTAGAGGAGGTATCACTAGACTAGAGGAGACCTTGTAGCATTCTGTAGAGGAGGAATCACTAGACTAGAGGAGACCTTTTAACGTTCTGTAGAGGAGGTATCACTAGATTAGAGAACTTTAAACGTTCTGTAGAGGAGGTATCACTAGACTAGAGGAGACCTTTTAAAGTTCTGTAGAGGAGGTATCACTAGACTAGAGGAGACCTTTTAACGTTCTGTAGAGGAGGTATCACTAGACTAGAGGAGACCTTTTAACGTTCTGTAGAGGAGGTATCACTAGACTAGAGGAGACAGTATCATTCTGTAGAGGAGGTATCACTAGACTAGAGGAGACGTATTAATGTTCTGTAGAGGAGGTATGACTAGACTAGAGGAGGTATCACTAGACTAGAGGAGACCATGTAGCGTTCTGTAGAGGAGGTATCACTAGACTAGAGGAGACCTTGTAGCATTCTGTAGAGGAGGAATCACTAGACCAGAGGAGACCTTTTAACGTTCTGTAGAGGAGGTATCAGTAGGCTAGAGGAGACAGTATCATTCTGTAGAGGAGGTATCACTAGGCTAGAGGAGACATAGTATCATTCTGTAGAGGAGGTATCACTAGACTAGAGGAGACATAGTATCATTCTGTAGAGGAGGTATCACTAGACTAGAGGAGACATAGTATCATTCTGTAGAGGAGGTATCACTAGACTAGAGGAGACATAGTATCATTCTGTAGAGGAGGTATCACTAGACTAGAGGAGACATAGTATCATTCTGTAGAGGAGGTATCACTAGACTAGAGGAGACATAGTATCATTCTGTAGAGGAGGTATCACTAGGCTAGAGGAGACAGTATCATTCTGTAGAGGAGGTATCACTAGGCTAGAGGTAGACAGTATCATTCTGTAGAGGAGGTATCACTAGACTAGAGGAGACATAGTATCATTCTGTAGAGGAGGTATCACTAGGCTAGAGGAGACAGTATCATTCTGTAGAGGAGGTATCACTAGGCTAGAGGAGACAGTATCATTCTGTAGAGGAGGTATCACTAGACTAGAGGAGACATAGTATCATTCTGTAGAGGAGGTATCAGTAGGCTAGAGGAGACATAGTATCATTCTGTAGAGGAGGTATCACTAGGCTAGAGGAGACATAGTATCATTCTGTAGAGGAGGTATCACTAGACTAGAGGAGACATAGTATCATTCTGTAGAGGAGGTATCACTAGGCTAGAGGAGACATAGTATCATTCTGTAGAGGAGGTATCACTAGACTAGAGGAGACAGTATCATTCTGTAGAGGAGGTATCACTAGACTAGAGGAAACATAGTATCATTCTGTAGAGGAGGTATCACTAGGCTAGAGGAGACATAGTATCATTCTGTAGAGGAGGTATCAGTAGGCTAGAGGAGACAGTATCATTCTGTAGAGGAGGTATCACTAGACTAGAGGAGACATAGTATCATTCTGTAGAGGAGGTATCACTAGGCTAGAGGAGACATAGTATCATTCTGTAGAGGAGGTATCACTAGACTAGAGGAGACAGTATCATTCTGTAGAGGAGGTATCACTAGACTAGAGGAGACATAGTATCATTCTGTAGAGGAGGTATCACTAGACTAGAGGAGACATA
Organism: Oncorhynchus masou masou; assembly: GCF_036934945.1. Taxonomy (NCBI): domain Eukaryota; kingdom Metazoa; phylum Chordata; class Actinopteri; order Salmoniformes; family Salmonidae; genus Oncorhynchus; species Oncorhynchus masou. The sequence goes on from NC_088220.1 coordinate 74,156,795, forward strand.
GTATCATTCTGTAGAGGAGGTATCATTAGGCTAGAGGAGACAGTATCATTCTGTAGAGGAGGTATCACTAGACTAGAGGAGACATAGTATCATTCTGTAGAGGAGGTATCACTAGGCTAGAGGAGACATAGTATCATTCTGTAGAGGAGGTATCACTAGACTACAGGAGACATAGTATCATTCTGTAGAGGAGGTATCACTAGACTAGAGGAGACATAGTATCATTCTGTAGAGGAGGTATCACTAGACTAGAGGAGACATAGTATCATTCTGTAGAGGAGGTATCACTAGACTAGAGGAGACATAGTATCATTCTGTAGAGGAGGTATCACTAGACTAGAGGAGACATAGTATCATTCTGTAGAGGAGGTATCACTAGACTAGAGGAGACATAGTATCATTCTGTAGAGGAGGTATCACTAGACTAGAGGAGACATAGTATCATTCTGTAGAGGAGGTATCACTAGACTAGAGGAGACATAGTATCATTCTGTAGAGGAGGTATCACTAGACTAGAGGAGACATAGTATCATTCTGTAGAGGAGGTATCAGTAGGCTAGAGGAGACATAGTATCATTCTGTAGAGGAGGTATCAGTAGGCTAGAGGAGACATAGTATCATTCTGTAGAGGAGGTATCAGTAGGCTAGAGGAGACATAGTATCATTCTGTAGAGGAGGTATCATTAGGCTAGAGGAGACAGTATCATTCTGTAGAGGAGGAATCACTAGGTTAGAGGAGCCAGTATCATTCTGTAGAGGAGGTATCACTAGACTAGAGGAGACATAGTATCATTCTGTAGAGGAGGTATCACTAGGCTAGAGGAGACAGTATCATTCTGTAGAGGAGGTATCACTAGACTAGAGGAGACATAGTATCATTCTGTAGAGGAGGTATCACTAGACTAGAGGAGACATAGTATCATTCTGTAGAGGAGGTATCACTAGGCTAGAGGAGACAGTATCATTCTGTAGAGGAGGTATCACTAGACTAGAGGAGACAGTATCATTCTGTAGAGGAGGTATCACTAGACTAGAGGAGACATAGTATCATTCTGTAGAGGAGGTATCACTAGACTAGAGGAGACATAGTATCATTCTGTAGAGGAGGTATCACTAGGCTAGAGGAGACAGTATCATTCTGTAGAGGAGGTATCACTAGGCTAGAGGAGACATAGTATCATTCTGTAGAGGAGGTATCACTAGGCTAGAGGAGACATAGTATCATTCTGTAGAGGAGGTATCACTAGACTAGAGGAGACAGTATCATTCTGTAGAGGAGGAATCACTAGGCTAGAGGAGACATAGTATCATTCTGTAGAGGGGGTATCACTAGACGAGAGGAGACAGAGTATCATTCTCTAGAGGAGGTATCACTAGACTAAAGGAGACATAGACACACTGTACAGGAGGTATCACTAGACTATAGGAGACATAGACACACTCTGTAGAGGAGGTATCACTAAACTAGAGGAGACATAGACACACTCTGTAGAGGAGATCTCACTTGACTAAAGGAGACCTATACACACTCTGTAGATGAGGTATCACTAGACTAAAGGAGACATAGACACACTCTGTAGAGGAGGTATCACTAGACTAGAGGAGACAGTATCATTCTGTAGAGGGGGAATCACTAGACTAGAGGAGACAGTATCATTCTGTAGAGGAGGTATCACTAGACTAGAGGAGACCTAGTATCATTCTGTAGAGGAGGTATCACTAGACTAGAGGAAACCTAGTAACATTCTGTAGAGGAGGTATCACTTGACTAGAGGAGACGTAGTAATGTTCTGTAGAGGAGGTATCACAAGACTAGAGGAGGTATCACTAGACTAGAGGAGGTATCACTAGACTAGAGGAGACCCTTGTAGCATTCTGTAGAGGAGGAATCACTAGACTAGAGGAGACCTTTTAACGTTCTGTAGAGGAGGTATCACTAGATTAGAGGAGACCTTTAAACGTTCTGTAGAGGAGGTATCACTAGACTAGAGGAGACCTTTTAAAGTTCTGTAGAGGAGGTATCACTAGACTAGAGGAGACCTTTTAACCTTCTGTAGAGGAGGTATCACTAGACTAGAGGAGACCTTTTAACGTTCTGTAGAGGAGGTATCACTAGACTAGAGGAGACGTAGTAATGTTCTGTAGAGGAGGTATCACTAGACTAGAGGAGGTATCACTAGACTAGAGGAGACCTTGTAGCGTTCTGTAGAGGAGGTATCACTAGACTAGAGGAGACCTTGTAGCATTCTGTAGAGGAGGAATCACTAGACCAGAGGAGACCTTTTAACGTTCTGTAGAGGAGGTATCACTAGATTAGAGGAGACCTTTTAACGTTCTGTAGAGGAGGTATCACTAGACTAGAGGAGACCTTTTAACGTTCTGTAGAGGAGGTATCACTAGACTGGAGGAGACCTGGGGACATTGAAGTGGCCCCTGAGTGGTCATTGCCTGTATGTCTATTTTTCCCTCATGTTGGCCCTTTTATTTTCCACAGCCCTTTTTCTTTCACCCTGTCTCCCTCTCTTCCCAAGAGCCCTCCACTCCTCTCAGACCACAGAACAATACATATAGCGTCATGCTACAGCATCCTCCAAACAGACCCTAGGCCACATCGCAGAGAACATCTTCAGTTCCTCTCAGACCACAGAACATCTCCAGTTCCTCTCAGACCACAGAACATCTCCAGTTCCTCTCAGACCACAGAACATCTCCAGTTCCTCTCAGACCACAGAACATCTCCAGTTCCTCTCAGACCACAGAACATCTCCAGTTCCTCTCAGACCACAGAACATCTCCAGTTCCTCTCAGACCACAGAACATCTCCAGTTCCTCTCAGACCACAGAACATCTCCAGTTCCTCTCAGACCACAGAACATCTCCAGTTCCTCTCAGACCAAATAACATCTTCAGGTCCTCTCAGACAAAAAAGAACACATCACATGTCTGTACACAGCACCCTATCTCCCAACCAACACCTTGCCAGTCAATGTCAGGGTCCCATTCACCCGCATTATTCTCTTATCAAACAACAACAGCAATGAAACCAAAGCAACAACATCACAACAAGCAAAATTGAAAAAAAATTGAATCCAAATACTAAAGGAAAAGAGGGAGAGAGAGAAAGAGAGAGAAATAGAGAAAGAGAGAAAAACAGAGAGAGAGAAAGAGAGAGAGAAATAGAGAAAGAGAGAGAAAGAAATAGAGAAAGAGAGAAAACCAGAGAGAAAGAGAGAGAGAAATAAATTGAGAAAGAGAGATAGAGACAGAGAGAGAGAGAGAGAGAGAGAAAGAGAGAGAGAAAGAAATAGAGAAAGAGAGATAGAGACAGAGAGAGAGAGAGAAAGAGAGTGAGAGAGCGAGAAAGAGAGCGAGACAGAGAGCGAGAGAGATTGGCAGCGTAAGCAGGGGAGCTGAAGAAACGTCAGGTTAATCCACCAGAGCAAGACCGTCTTCCGAGAGAAAGGAAGAGAGAGAGATAGAGACAGAGAGAGAGAGAAATAGAGAAAGGAAGAGAGAGCATCTTATTTACGTTCTTCTTTTTATCACTTGCCTTTCTGCCATCGCCAAGTCAATCCACAATGGAGGCTGTAAACAGATTAGCCTACCCACTCATAGAGCCATACTGACATCTAGAAACGGATTACAGCTTCCCTGTCCTCAGTCAGAGTCTGTGATATGGTGTCAAATCTCAAAATCGATTTAAACCAATTCAAAATATCAGAAATATTAATCATCTCTGAAATCTCCCAGGCGTTTGTTTGTTCCATATTTAATTATCAAAAGACATGAGGTATAGGTTAATCATATTTATAAAATTGTCCCTGAAATACTGATGAAAATATCTTTCAAGTATCATTTTATGAAGAGCAGCAGTGAAAAAGAAAGACAAGGCATCGACAACAAACCCAACAAATGTTACGAATACAGAAGAGACACTACCTTTCTACCATCACACAGACAGACAACATGGCTGTAGCACGCCAGACACAGAGAGGAAGCAGAATAAGAATCATCTTAACAATAATCAGCTCTTGAGAAAGGACAGGAACAGGAGGAGTCGAAAGTCAGGGTCATGTTGAGTACACTTTCCACAAAAGTCTGTTCATAATCTGGACCACATAAGGTAGAATGACTCACATCCAGTTGTTTTGGGAAGGCTATTGGGAATTTTAAACCCAACAGAGAATCTATTCCAGGTTTTCTGTGTCACTGTTATACACCATTTTCCAATTATATATTCCTTTGTGAGATCATACTTGAAATGCCAACCAGGTGCACTGAATGTTACTTCCATGGTTATTGCAGTTTTGAGCATCATAATTATGATTGCTGATGCTTCTGCACAGCACGATCCTCATACTTCTAAACTTATTTGTTGAGAGGTTTGGTGAG